>NW_024870928.1:0-17500 GCF_019054845.1 Dipodomys spectabilis
AAAAATCCCACAGCCCGGGACACTGCATTTCTTCTATTTGAATTTAATTGAATCCATTGATCTGCTTGAATCCGAGTTCAGCAGAAAACCTTGGCCGCCCGCCTCATCCAACTTTTGGGGGGAAATCTCTGGAACTTCTCCCCTTGGGCCTGGAAGGACGCATCTTAAGGGCAGAGACACACAAATCTCAGGAGTCCCTTTTTAAAAAGAGAGCAAAAAGGTCAGTCCTGGGACTTGAACTCAGAGCCTGAGCTTCTATGCTCAAGGCTGGCGCTCTACCACTTGAGCCACAGCACCACTCCTGGCTTTTTTGGTAGTTGGTGGGAGATAAGCATCTTACAGACTTTCCTGCCCAGGCTGGCTTTGAACCATGATCCTCAGATCACAGCCTCCTGAGTAGCTGGGCAGATAGATCTGGGAGCCCCGCTGTGCCTGGAAAATTGGTGGTGGATTTTGGGGTTTGGGGGTGGGGAGCGGGGTTGTTGATGAAGAGAAGGAACTTTTGCTCACTAGCTGTTCCGAGCTGCGTTCATTTCTACCTTCATTAGCCCTTCAGCCATTAGCAGAACTTAGGGAAACAATGAAATCTGCAGCTTCTGGCACATTCTGACAGCTGCGCTGAGCGCTGAACTCTCCTCATTACCAGGGGACGGGAGGCGCTGCGCATCAATAAGGGGGAAAAAAATAGATGAATATTTCCAGGGAAGCAGCAAGCTGAGAATCGGGACTAGACAATTCGCCAGGGAGCCAGAAATAAGACAGGGAAAAAGCAGAAGAAAACACACACACGCGCGCGCACACACACACACACACACACACACACACACACACACACACACAGTACAAACTCATTAGCAACAGCAGATATGCAGCAAAACCATAAGGAAAAAAGAGTCTGAATTTGTTAAGCAGCGAGTATTTAAAAAAACAAATCTAGAGGACGGACAAATCTGTGAGTTTGGGGTGGTTTGGTTTTGGTTTTGGTTTTGAATCCTCTTGGTTAAAAGGAGCTAGGAAAGACTATTCTAGAAAGAAGTAGGGTCACACACTGATAGTCTGAAATATATTGACATGTTCATTATTAATATTAATATATTCTTTGGGCCAGGAAGTGGGGTTTCCTCTATTCACTATCCATCTAGCCACCTTTCTATCTATCTATCTATCTATCTATCTATCTATCTATCTCTCTATCCATCTATCTATCCATCTTTTTATCTCTATCTATCCATCTTTCTATCTATCCATCCATCCATCTATCCATCTTTCTATCTATCCATCTATCTATCTATCTATTTGTCTATCTCTATCTCTCTATCTATCTATCTTTCTATCTATCCATCCATCCATCTATCCATCTTTCTATCTATCCATCTATCAGGGTCGGGTGCAGGTGGCTCATGCCTGTCATCCTAGCTACTCAGGAGGCTGAGATCTGAGGATCTTGGTTCGAAGCCAGCCTGAGTAGAAAATTGCATGAGACTCCTTCTCTCCAATGAACTACCAAAAAGCTGGATGTGGTGGTGTGGCTCAAGCGGTTGAGCGCTAGCCTTGCGTAAAAAACCAAAAGAAAACTCAAGGACAGCTCCCAGGCCCTGCGTTCAAGCCCCATGACTGACAAAATAATAATAATAAAAAAAACGACTTTTTAAAAGAGAGATGAATGTTTGGTTTGCACACACACACACACACACACACACACACACACATCCCAAATACCTTATCTTTTTCCATACTAGGCCTTGAACTCAGGGCCTGGGCGCTGTCCCTGAGCTGCTTTTGCTCAAGGCTGGCGCTCTACCACTTGAGCCACAGCACCACTTCCAGCTTTTTTCTATTCAACTGAATTTTCTGGGTTGCAAATTGGATCTGCTAATTAGGCTAATTGTCTGAAAGGCACATTTTCCTTTCATTCATGCTGTAATTTACTGGGAGAACGGTACGGGGCGGTAATTACAGGCCTTTGCTTGGGGACTGAGCTGGCTTTTCTGGGGGCGTTGATGTCACCCTGTTCAGCTTGCAGCTGGCTCAGCTCTACATGGAACTTCTGTAATCAAGGAGTTCTTTTCCTTTCTTTCTTCCAGCCCAGATATCCCTAGATACCTTTATTTTATTTTTTTTGTCGGTGGTGGAACTTGAACTCTGGGCCTGGGCACTGTCTTTCAGCTCTTCAGCTCAAGGCGAGTGCTCTACCACTTGAACCACAGTGCTACTTCTGGTTTTCTAATAGTTCATTGGAGATCAGAGTCTCATGGACTTTCCTGCCCAGGCTGGCCTTGAACCACAATCCTCTAGATCTCAGCCTCCTGAGTAGCAAGGATGACCAGGCGTGAGCCACCAGCCCCTGGCTGGTTTTCTTCTTTTATATATTTATTATTTACTTACTTTGGAGGATTGCTTTGATGTTCTTTTCTTGTTTCTCTCTTTTTTTTGGCATCTTGAGCTGAAAGCTCAGTTGGTTGGTCTTTTTGCTTTTTTAAATCAAATTCCGTAATAAATGTATTCAGGCTAGAATTTATTTTTCCTGCATGACATCTTCTGCTTCAACCCACAGCCTTTTAAAGAGAGAGAGAAAGAGAGAGTTTCTTCTTATTTATTTCTAATTAGTTTGATTTTTGTCCCCTTTGTAATTCAAAGATTTTGAAAAGGAATTTTTTTTTTAAGTTCTTAATTAGAGCGTTTGGGGGTGAGGGGTCAATTTAGTTGTATTGTTTTTTTCCCTCCTATTATTCACTAGTTACTAAGGTTTCCTGTAGAGAGTTTCATTTCAGAAAAGGTTAAAATTAGCCGAGTGCCCATGGCTCACGCCTGTCATCTTAGCCACGCAGAAGGCTGAGATCTAGAGGATCACAGTTCAAAGCCAGCCTGGGCAGGAAAGTCTGGGAGCCTCTCCCCTCCAGTGAACCACCAGAAAAACAGAAGTGGCACTGTGGCTCAAGTGGTAGAGCACCAGCCTTGAGCTAAGAACTGAGGGACAGCACCCAGGCCCAGAGTTCAAGCCCAAGGACAGACAAAAATAAATAAATTCAAAAAAGAACTTGCCATTCTTGCTCCATCTCTTCTAGGCTTTCAGGGTAGGAGCAGGTCTATCTTGCTGTATTTCCAGCCTTGAACTGTGATCCTCCAGACCTCAGCCTCCTGAGTCTCTGGGACCGGCACCCGGCTTCACCTAGAATTTTTTTGTGTTTTTAATGCTTTAGGTACTTAATCCGATGGAACTGAATGCCAGGGGCTTGGTTTTCTCTCTCTCTCTCTCTCTCTCTCTGCCTCGGGCTTTCTCTCTTTTCCAGTCTTTAAATTAGCAGCTAGCTCTCTGCAAGGCGCTCATAATGGGTCACGAAAATAGCCTGGCCTGGAAAAGCAGGGGCAGAAGGGGATGGAGCAAGCTCTCGCTGACCAGAGGCCTGGGGTCTGAACTCAATTTCTCTAAGGGATGACAATGATGTGCTCTAATGGCCAATTATTTCCACAGCACAGGCTGTGGAGCTCGCACTCATGCGCGCGCGCACACACACACACACACACACACACACACACACACACACACTGTCAGAGAAAAGGTTTGTCTATCACGTAAGAAGGAAGGAAATAAAAGTTTTAAAACGAAGCTGCATTTCCCTCCGCCCTCCCCCCCTCCCCAAATCCAATGGAGCGAAAGAAAAATTAAATATCAATAATACTTACCTGGGTGTGGTGCATTCTGCCTATAATCCCAGTTGTTCAGGAAGTGAGGATGAAATGGATGGTGTTTGAAAGGTTAGTATGGGGAAAATTATATATATATATATATATATATATATATACACTTATATTTACAGTGAGATGTCATTTCAACTAATAAACCAGCGTGGTGGCACATGCCTGTAATTCTAGCTATATGGGAAATAGAGGTAGGAAAGCTACAAGTCTCAAGTCAACCCAGGCAAAAATGCAAGATCATACCCAAATAACAAAAACAAAACAAAAGAAAGACAACTCTAGCAAAAAAGGAACTGGTGACTTGGACCTGTCATCCTAGCTACTCAGGAGGCTGAGATCTGGTTGATCAAGGTTGGAAACCAAGCCCAGGGAAAGAAAGTCTGTGAGACTTGTATCTTCAATTAATCACAGGAAAAAAGCCAGAGGTAGTGCTGTGGCTCAAGGGGTAAAGTGCCAGCCTTGAGCAAAAGAAGCTCAGGGACAGTGCCCAGGCCCTGAGTTCAAGCCCCAGGACTAGCAGGAAAGCAGAAAGAAAGAAAGAGAAAGGAAGAAAGAAAGAAAGAAGGAAAGAAAGAAAGAAAGAAAGAAAGGAAGAAAAGAAGGAAGGAAGGAAGGAAAGAAAGGAGGAAAGAAAATAATAAACAAAACACAGACATAAAGAATATATACAATATAATATAAATAATACAATATAAATAAATAAATGGAACAATAAATAAACACATGTAAAGGCTATATGTAAAATATAACATAGATAAATAACAAACAGAAAAAATAGTGCATAAATGAAATACGCCATATAAAGTATATATAAAACATAATAAAAATAGCTAAGTAATAAAACATAACTAAATGAAATAATAAAGACTCTCTATAAAATATACCATAAATAAATAACAAAATAACAAGAAAGGAAGAAAATAATCAATGAAATCGAGACTATATGTGAAGAATATATCAGATGTCATAAAAATAAATTAATAAAATGTAAATAACTAAATGAAATAATAAACAAAACCAAGGCCCGTATAATGAAATAATAATTAAATAATTAATTGAAGTAATGAAATAATAGAGACATAAAGAATATGGATAAGCTGTAATAACGCATCAACAAATAATAAAACATCAATAACTAAATGAAATAATACGTAAAGGCATATCAAAAGAACATATATAATATAATAAACATAAATCAATAATAAATAAATCAAAGCCCGTATAAAGAATATATAAAAATATAATAGAAATCAATCTATAATAAACTATAAATGAAATAACTAAAGACACACATAAGGAACAGCTCTAAAATACAACGTACATACATAAATCCAGAAACTGAACGACTCTGGGGACACAGGCAGGCCGGGCCCTGGGCACCCCCACTTTGACCCCCCCCCCCCCATCTTTAACGATTCCCAGCCTCTGCCCCCAGGAATCGACTTCCAATGCCCTGGCCGTTATTAATCCCTAATGGAATTGCTTTCCCGATCATCAGCAGCTGGAGGGAGATGGGGTGTCTTTCCTCTCCCGCCTCCCCGACCACCTGCGCTCAGATCCCCCCTCCAGATAGAGGGGGGCGGCTGTTTGCTCAAGAGCAGAATGGCGTCCTCCCCGGCGGGTTTATTGCCTGGAAAACACGCGGGGCCCGACCTGAGCCCTGAGCCCTGAGCCCTGAGCGCAGCCCAGGGCCATCGATTGGGGGAGGGGGGGCTCTCCTGGGCCCACAAACCCGCGGGCAGGTGAGTCAGAACAGGTGTGGGGCTCACCGGTGCCCCCCCACAGCCACAGCTGCTCCCCCTCCCCAGCACCAGCGCTGAACACTCAACACCCCCAAACCAGCACCTCCACTGAGGCTGGGGGGGAGGAAGGAAGGAAGGAAGGGAGGAAGGAGGGAGGGAGGGAGGGAGGGAAGGAGGGGAGGGAAAGAAGGAGGGAAGGTGGGAGGGAAGGAGGGAAGGAAGGAAGGAAAGGAAGGAAGGAAGGAGGGAAGGAAGTCTTGCTTTTGGCTATTTTGTGTGTGTACCAGTCCTAGGGCTTGAGCTCAGGGCCTGGGCGCTGTCCCTGAGCTTTGATGCTCAAGGCTGGCGCTCTACCACTTGAGCCACAGCGCCACCTCCAGCCTTTCCTGTATCTGTGGTACTAAGGAATCGAACCCGGGGCTTCATGCATGCTAGGCAAGCACTGTACCACTGAGCCACCTTCCCAGCCCTGAGAATTTATTTTTAGGACTAGAATGCTGAGGGGCTGGGAAGGTGGCTCAGTGGTAGAGCACTTGCCTTGCATGCATGAGGCCCTGGGTTCAATTCCTCAGCACCACATAAGCGAAAAGGCCAGAAGTGGCGCTGTGGCTCAAGTGGTAGAGCACCAGCCTTGAGCTGAAGAGCTGAGGGACAGCGCCCAGGCCCAGAGTTCAAGCCCCACGACCAACCAGAAGAAAGAAAGAAAAAAAAAAAGAGTAGAATGCTGAGCACAACAGCTCAACCATCCAGTTAAGGTAAAAAGCAAAGTCTCTGGACTTGGCTGACATTCTAGAAGCTCTTGGCTCAACACCATTGCCAAGTCAGCAGTGTGATTTCCCTCGGCCTCCTCCACCCCCCCCCCAATCATCCCCCCCCAGTTCCCAGAGCTACAAACTGTGGCCAGGACACCCAAGCCTGGCTTCAGAAACCAGTCTAACTTCCCAATAATTAGGTGTACTCTCTCTCCTGCCCACCACACACCGAGAAATCAAGTTAGATTGCCATTTGTTCGTTGGCTGAGTTGTACTATGTTCTTGGTGTGTGTGTGTGGGTGTGTGTGTGTGTGTGTGTGGGTGTGTGTGTGTGTGTGGCCTGTGACCCTTGGCAAAGCACAATATTGTCATCAGCACAGTGAATGACCAAAAAAAAAATCTTTTTTTAAATTGTTCACTGTGGGGTTTGAACTCATGGCCCTGGGCGCTATCCCTGAGCCTTTTTGTGCTCAAGGCTGGCGCTCTACCACTTGAGCCACAGCTCCATGTCTGTTTTTTTTTTCATGTCTGGTGGTTTATTGGAGATAAGAGTCTCAGGGACTTTTTCCTGCCTGGGCTGGCCTCGAACCTCGCTCCTCTGGATCTCAGCCTCCCGAGGAGCCAGGATGACAGGTGTGAGCCACTGGCATGCACCATGCAAACATTCTAAAGAGAGCCTTCCATCATCCCAAGCCGGGACCCTCTGCAATCTGTGACTCAGGCTCAAAACCCCAAAAGCCAAGAGGTGTGGCTCAGGTGGTAGAGTACCCGCTCTTGAGTGAAAAAAAGTTCAGAGACAGTGCCCAGGGTCTGATCTTAAGCCACAGTACCAGCACTAAAAAGGAAGAGGAGGAGGAGGAGGAGGAGGAAAAGGAGGAGGAGGAGGAGGAGGAGGAGGAGGAGGAGGAGGAGGAAGGAGAAAAGAAAAAGAAAGAAAGAGAAAAAGAGCCAAGCAATCCAGCCATAGATCCCCATTCAGGCACAGCTAGATCCAGGCGTTAAAGGACAAAATTCAACCCACCATCTTTCCCCCTCCCCAGCTTGTCCAAATCCCAGCCCGCTGGCCTGGCCCAATCCTCAGGCACAGTCTCATTTTCCCCTGATTTTTTTCTGAGGCTGGGGTGCACACCGGGTCAACTAAAGTCCCAAGGTCAAAAAGTCCCAGGCCCTCAAAGGTTCATCTATCACGCCATAGAGGAAGATTCTGATTGGCTCTGCTTGGGTTCCATGCTGATTGGTGAGCCAATGGCTGCCGTGGAAAAGAATGAGGTGTTCTGATTGGCCCTGCTGGGGGACCAATCGCTGCCATGGGAAAGAATGAGGCGCTCTGATTGGCCCTACTTGGGTTACGCGCTGATTGGTGAGCTAATAGCTCCATGGGAAAGAATGAGCCGCTCTGATTGGCTCTGCTTGTGTTACATACTGATTGATGAGCCAATCGCTGCCATGGGAAAGAATGAAACGCTCTGATTGGCCCTGTTTAGGAGCCAATTTCTGCCATGGGAAAGAATGACCTGCTCTGATTGGTCCTGCTTGGGTTAAGTACTGATTGGTTTAAAGCCCGTGCCTTCTGAAATTCCACCATTTAAACTGTTTCTCTCAGACTGGGAAGGTGGCTCAGTGGTAGAGTGCTCACCTAGCATGCATGAAGCCCTGGGTTCGATTCCTCAGTCCCCCAGACACAGAAAAAATCTGAAGTGGCGCTGTGGCTCAAGTGGTAGAGCGCCAGCCTTGAGCCAAAGCTCAGGGACAGCGCCCAGGCCCTGAGTTCAAGTCTCAGGACTGGCTAAAGGTGGGGGAAGGATGTTTTTTCTCCTGTTGGGTGCTGGTGGCTCACACCCTTCATCCCAGCTACTCAGGAGGCTGAGATCCGGAGGATCGCAGTTTGAAACCTGTCTAGGCAGGAAAGTCTGGGAGAGTAGTTGGGATGCCAGGCACAAGCCAGTGGAACCTGGCAGCTGGAGATGCGTTCTTTGGGTCTCAAATCTGCTGTTCCTGGGGAAGGTGGATGGTTCTGGAAGCCCCAGGGCTTGCATGACGAACACACACACACCCCCCGGCATGCCTGGCTCCTGGCATCGCTCAGCTGTGTGTGCAGCTGGCGTGCGGTGTGCCCTTTAGCAGCCTGGCGTTCTCCTGTGCAGGGCCGGGGGTTTGCCAAGAACGAGCTACGCCCTCCCTCCTGCCGTCTGCGTCGGCCAGCTCTGTAAAATTAGCATCTTGTTATACAAGGAGGAAGCCCAGAATAACCCCAGCGCAGCTTCGGCTGAGCTGGGCTTTACACACACACACACACACACACCCCTAGTGAGAAACCAAGCAGGAGTTGCGGGGCTCAGGCTGTGTCGGGGTAGCAAGAGGAAGATCCTGAGTTCAAATCCCAACAACACACTCTGTCCATCACGCTCCCCCCCCCCCCAAATGCTCCCAAGGCCTCTCCTCATCCCCACCCCCATGGATCTCCTCCCCTGTCTCCACAGCTCACCCTGCTCCTGAAAGCCAACTCTACCCATCATCTCCTTCCATTTTTGCACACTTGGGGTTGTAACCCTTTACCCTCCCCCCCCCACACACACACACCGCCAGTGACTTATCTGGGTTGCACAATTCTAAGTGGGAGACCTGGAATTCACATCTCACTATTACTTTCCACCACTGTGTCCAGAGAGAAAGAGGGGTGGGGGACAAGGCTGGGAATGGTAGGGCATGCCTGTAATCCCAGCGACAGAGGAGGCAGAAAACAGGAGGATCGCAATCCAAGGCCAGTCCATTTGCAGAAGGCAATTCCAGGGGGTGGATGGCTTCCATGGATAGTTCATGGAGTCGTGTCCTAGCAGAATCTTTGTTTTCCCTCCCTCCCTCCCTCCCTCCCTCCTTCCTTCCTTCCTTTGTGCCAGTACTAGGGTTTCTTTTCCACGCATAGCTGAGGCTCTACCCCTTGAGCCACGCCTCCACTCCCAGATTTTCTTACTTTTGTTGGTTACTTTGAGACAAGATTGTCTCTCGGCTTGGTCTTCTCAGGCTGGCCTCCAACTGTGAGCCTCAGATCACAGCCTCCTGCCTCTCTCAGATGACAGGGCCTGGGCTGCTGTCCCTGAGCTCTTTCTACTCAAGACTGGCGCCCTCCCTCGTTCAATATGGCGCCACTTCCGGTTTTCTGGTGGTGCATTGGCAATGAGAGTCTTAGGGACTTTTCCTGCCTGGGCTGACTTCGAACCGCGATCCTCCAGATCTCAGCCTCCTGAGGAGCTGGGGTGACAGGGGTGAGCCACTGGCGCCCAGCTTTTATTTCTCTCTCTCTCTCTCTCTCTTCCTGTCTCATCTTCCCTAACCTGCAAAGGAAAGCCTTGTCTGTCTGGAATCAAGACAGAGACCAGAAATATTCTCCTCGGATGACTGACTCTCCCCCTCCTCCTTCCCCAAACGGCCAAGCTCCAGAAACTTACATAAGTAGCCCGATCTGTTGGGTTGACATCATCTTTGCAGGTTGCTGGAGAATCCCATCCGTACATCTGGATGCTGTCTGGTGCCAGTGGTCCTCAGAGAACTTTCCAGAACCGGTACACAAAGCCCTCCGTTCAACTCTTGTCTCAGGTGTGTGCGGGGAGGGGGAGAGAGCCCACAGACGCCCCCCCTCCTCTCATTCCCAGGCTGGCAGCTTTGTTTTGTTTGTTGGTCGGTGGTGGGTCTTGAACTCACAGCCTGGGCGCTGTCCCTGAGCTCTTTTGTTCAAGGCCAGCGCTCTACCTCTTGAGCCACAGCGCCACTTCTGGTTTTCTGGTGGTTCATGGGAGATGAGAGGCTCACGGACTTTCCTGCCCCTGGCTGGGCCTGGAACTGCGATCCTCTGGATCTCAGCCTCCCTGAGCAGCTGGGATGACAGGCGTGAGTCCCTGGCCTGTGGGTGAAATGTGATGTTGAGAGTCTCACGGGGGGGAGGGGAGGGGAGGAGAGGGGGTCGCTGTGGCTCGGTGGCCTGCCCCCCCAAACCCTACCCCCTTGAATAGTGTTCCCCATCCTTCTTCTAGAACAGGCTCATGTGCCAATGTCCTGAGGCCTCGGGCCCACGCTCCACCCTGCTCCTCGCTGGAATGTGGAAATGTGGGTCTCGCCTTCCTCTGTGTATGGGGGTGAGGGGGGGGATCGGGGGTCCCCGGGCTTTGGAATATGACAGCAGATAGGAAGCTGTGGCCAGACTCAAGGTTGCTGCGGAGCTTGGAGAGGGAGGGGGAGGAGGAAGAGGAGGGGGAGGAAAAGGAGGAAGAGAAAGGAGGAGGAGGAGGAGGAGCAGCGGGAGGAGGAGGGAGAAGAGGAAGAGGAGCAGGGGGAGCAGGAGGAGGAGGAGGAAGAAGAAGAAGAAGAAGAAGAAGAAGAAGAAGAAGAAGAGGAAGAAGAGGAAGAAGAGGAAGAAGAGGAAGAAGAGGAAGAAGAGGAAGAAGAGGAAGAAGAGGAAGAAGAAGGAGAATGAGAAGAAGAAGAAGAAGAAGAAGAAGAAGAAGAAGAAGAAGAAGGAGAAGGAGAAGGAGAAGGAGAAGGAGAAGGAGAAGGAGAAGGAGAAGGAGAAGGAGAAAAGGAGAAGAAGAAGGAGAAAAGGAGAAGGAGGAGGAGGAGGAGGAGGAGGAAGATATTATGATTGCTATAGTTGATCTGCCAAAAAACAATCTCTGTGGCCAAACTCTAGTCCTCTGAGCCCTCCCTCCCTCCCTCCCTCCCTCCCTCCCTCCCTCCCTCCCTTTCTCTTCCCTCCTTCCTCCCTCCCTCCCTTCTCCCTTCTTTTCCTTGTTTCTTCTTTGTCCTTCCAGCTGGCACTGAGGCCGAGCACTCTCGCCCCATTTGCTGACTCTGCTGGGGCGCTACCACTCGAGCCACACCTCCAGCCCAGAGTCGTGCTGTGAGGGAGAGCCGGCGTCTCCTGCGCCCTCAAGGAAGCTCGGCTCATCCCCCCTAAAAAACCCTCAACTCCAGGGGCCCCCAAAAGTGACTTCAGCCTGGGCCCTGGTAGCTCACACCCGGCGCCCTAGCTACTCAGGAGGCCACGATCCAGAGGATCGTGGTTCGAGGCCAGGTAGGACAGGAAAGTCCGTGAGACTCTGATCTGCCAGGAACCACCCGAAAACCGGAAGTGGCGCCATGTCTATGGCTCCAAGTGGTCTAGCGCCAGCCTTGAGCACAAAGAGGCTCAGTCAGGGACAGCGCCCAGGACGTGAGTTCAAGTCCCAGGATCCCCCCCCCCCACACACAGTTAAACAAGGAAGTGGGGACCCCGGCCCCCCATTCCCTTTGAGGCCACAAGTGGGTGCCAAGAAACACCCTTCGCCCCAGAGCAGAGACCCCACATTCTTTCTTGTACCCCATCTTTCTGCGGGGACACCGTGCTGGGCAGAGCCAGGGCTGAGGCAGCTGGACAGAAGTTAGGGTGTCGTTGGGGGAGGGAGGAAGTTCCTCAGACAAAGGAGGGAGGGTGGGCAGCACACAGGACACCCCACTTTGAGCGGGTGAACCCCCACAGTGCGAGACCCTGCCCCCCATCCCCTCTCCCTCCCTCCCTCCCCCCCTCTCCCCCCCCTGACTCCCAGGAGCTCCTGCCAACGGCTGTCCCCCCCCTCCACCCCCCAAGTGACTTTCGGGGCTGCGTCAGCACCGGGTAAACAAATGACCGAGCGACAGCCCCCCCTTCTTCCCCCCTCCCTGCTCCCCCCCTCCCAGGCGGCTGCTATTTAAGAGGCAGCCGCAGGCTGCCCGCCCACCCCGCACCTCAACTTGGCTCAGCTCTCGGGGCTCTGGCCAGCTCGGCTCGCTGGGCACAGGCAGGGAGGAGAGGCAGGAGCGCGGGCTGCACCCCAATTCCCAAGGTGAGTGTTGGGGTGTGGGCTGAGGGCGGGGAGAGCCACAGGGGCAAAGCTATCCGTCTCTGATGGTGGCTTCCATTTGGGGGACCCCCCTGTACCCCGCCACCAGCAGCACCCCGTTTCTCCTCTGGCTTTCCCGTGCTCTGTGTGTGTGCGTGTGTGTGTGCGTGTGCATGCATACGTTCAGAGCCGTGCATGTGTTCACACCCGACCCATGTCATAAATAGCATGGGGGTGCACTGCTTTGGGGAGTTGCCTTGTCAGCTTTCTTGCTTATTAAGCCAATTTGGGGGGGCTTTCCCAGAAGTGAGCCATCCTGGGTACTTTTGGGGGGTCAGTGGACCGTTGGCAGAGGGGAAGCGGCGGGTGGAGGAGATGCAGATGCCCGGCTTTAACTCCTGTGTCCTGAGCTGGCTGATTTCCCAGCCAGAGGGGGACCCCGGGTAGGGGCAGGGGTTCAGGGGGGCAAGGGGTGTGGGGGGGACTGGAAGGCTGGGCAAGGACTCGGGATGGAGTTGTTTTCGTTCTTTCTCTTTCTCATGCTGAGTTTTGCCCTCCGAGAAGCCCCGTGTGGTGGGGGGTGGGGAGGGTGGGGTGCTAATGTGTGAAATGGGGTCTCTCTTTGCTGTCAGCTTTTATTTATGGTTAAAAAGCATCTCAGGTCTGGGGAAAAGGGCTTTCTCCCAGAACGTGTTCACCTAACTGTCTGTCTGTCTATGCATCCATCCACCCATCCATCTACCCATTCACACATCCATCCATCCACTCATCCATCCATCCATCCATCCACCCATCCATCCATCCATCCTTCCTTCCTTCCATCCACCCATCCATCCACCCACCCATCCTTCCTTCTTTCCATCCACCCATCCATCCACCCACCCATCCATCCATCCACCCATCCATCCACCCATCCATCCATCCATCCACCCATCCATCCATCCTTCCTTCCTTCCATCCACCCATCCATCCATCCATCCTTCCTTCCTTCCATCCACCCATCCATCCACCCACTCATCCACCCATCCATCCATCCTTCCTTCCTTCCTACCATCCACCCATCCATCCACCCACCCCATCCATCCATCCATCCACCTATCCATCCACCCATCCACCCATCCATCCACTCACCTTTCCTTCCTTCCATCCACCCATCCATCATTCCTTCCATCCACCCATCCATGCATCCATCATTCCTTCCATCCACCCATCCATCCTTCCTTCTTTCCATCCACCCACCCTTCCTTCCATCCACCCATCCACCCATCCATCCTTCCTTCCTTCCTTCCACCCACCCACCTATCCATCCACCGGTCTATCTATCTATCTATCTATCTATCTATCTATCTATCTATCTATCTATCTATCTATCTATCTATCTATCTATCTATCTATCTATCTATCTATCTATCTATCTATCATCTATCTTTCAATCAATCTATCGTCTCAGTCTGTCTCTGTCTCCCCGCCCCCATCTTCCCGCAATCTCCACTCGCGGTCCCAGCGCTTCCTCCAACTTCAGGGAAGTGCGGGCGGCGCTTCCTCCCCGTGGGAACGGGACGGGGCCCTGAGCCTGCCCCAGGGTCCCGGGGTCCCGGGGTGCGGGGGTCCCGAGGTGCGGGGTCCCGGGGTGCCGGTGGGTCCCGGGTTGCGCGGGGCTCCCGGGGTGCGCGGGGCTCCCGGGGTGCGGGGTCCCGGGGTGCGGGGTCCCGGGGTGCGGGGTCCCGGGGTGCGGGGTCCCGGGGTGCCGGTGGGTCCCGGGGTGCGCGGGGGTCCCGGGGTGCGCGGGGGTCCCGGGGTGCGCGGGGGTCCCGGGGTGCCGGTGGGTCCCGGGGTGCGCGGGGGTCCCGGGGTGCGCGGGGGTCCCGGGGTGCGGGGGGTCCCGGGGTGCGGGGGGGGTCCCGGGGTGCGGGCTCCCGGGGTGCGGGCTCCCGGTCCCGCGTCCGCGGCCCCCTCACCCCCGCCCCGTCCCCGCAGATGCGCTGGGCGCTGGGCCTGTGCGCGCTGCTGGCCGCGCTGGCCGCCTGCGCCCCGGAGCCCGCGGGCCCCGCAGAGCCGCCCAGGCCGCGACGCGCGCCCGACGCCGGGGCCGACGCCCGGGACCCGGACCGCGACCGCGCCGCGCTCGGGGCGCTGCTGGCGCGGGCGCTGCTGCACGGACGGCGAGGTGAGCGCCCACGGGCCCGGCCTGCGCCCCCGCTGCTCCCCGCGCTCCTCCCCTGCTCCCCCTGCTCCCCGCGCCCCTCCCCTGCTCCCCGCGCTCCCCCTGCTCCCCGCGCTCCTCCCCTGCTCCCCCTGCTCCTCCCCTGCTCCCCGCGCTCCTCCCCTGCTCCCCCTGCTCCTCCCCTGCTCCCCGCGCCCCTCCCCTGCTCCCCCTGCTCCCCCTGCTCCCCCTGCTCCTCCCCTGCTCCCCCTGCTCCTCCCCTGCTCCCCCTGCTCCTCCCCTGCTCCCCGCGCCCCTCCCCTGCTCCCCCTGCTCCCCCTGCTCCCCGCGCCCCTCCCCTGCTCCCCCTGCTCCTCCCCTGCTCCCCCTGCTCCCCCTGCTCCTCCCCTGCACCCCCTGCTCCTCCCCTGCTCCCCCTGCTCCTCCCCTGCTCCCCCTGCTCCTCCCCTGCTCCTCCCCTGCTCCCGCGCTCCTCCCCTGCTCCCCGCGCTCCTCCCCTGCTCCCCGCGCTCCTCCCCTGCTCCCCGCGCCCCTCCCCTGCTCCCCCTGCTCCTCCCCTCCTCCTCCCCTGCTCCTCCCCTGCTCCCCCTGCTCCTCCCCTGCTCCCCCTGCTCCCCGCGCCCCTCCCCTGCTCCCCCTGCTCCTCCCCTGCTCCCCCTGCTCCTCCCCTGCTCCTCCCCTGCTCCCCCTGCTCCTCCCCTGCTCCCCGCGCCCCTCCCCTGCTCCCCCTGCTCCCCCTGCTCCCCGCGCCCCTCCCCTGCTCCCCCTGCTCCTCCCCTGCTCCCCCTGCTCCCCCTGCTCCTCCCCTGCTCCCCCTGCTCCTCCCCTGCTCCCCCTGCTCCTCCCCTGCTCCCCCTGCTCCTCCCCTGCTCCTCCCCTGCTCCCGCGCTCCTCCCCTGCTCCCCGCGCCCCTCCCCCTGCTCCCCGCGCTCCTCCCCTGCTCCCCCTGCTCCTCCCCTGCTCCCTGCGCCCCTCCCCTGCTCCCCGCGCTCCTCCCCTGCTCCCCCTCCTCCCCTGCTCCCCCTGCTCCTCCCCTGCTCCCCGCGCTCCTCCCCTGCTCCCCCTGCTCCTCCCCTGCTCCCCCTGCTCCCCGCGCTCCTCCCCTGCTCCCCCTGCTCCTCCCCTGCTCCCCCTGCTCCTCCCCTGCTCCCTGCGCCCCTCCCCTGCTCCCCCTGCTCCTCCCCTGCTCCCCGCGCTCCTCCCCTGCTCCCCCTGCTCCTCCCCTGCTCCCCCTGCTCCCCGCGCTCCTCCCCTGCTCCCCCTGCTCCTCCCCTGCTCCCCCTGCTCCTCCCCTGCTCCCTGCGCCCCTCCCCTGCACCCCCTGCTCCTCCCCTGCTCCCCCTGCTCCTCCCCTGCTCCCCCTGCTCCTCCCCTGCTCCTCCCCTGCTCCCGCGCTCCTCCCCTGCTCCCCGCGCTCCTCCCCTGCTCCCCGCGCTCCTCCCCTGCTCCCCGCGCCCCTCCCCTGCTCCCCCTGCTCCTCCCCTCCTCCTCCCCTGCTCCTCCCCTGCTCCCCCTGCTCCTCCCCTGCTCCCCCTGCTCCCCGCGCCCCTCCCCTGCTCCCCCTGCTCCTCCCCTGCTCCCCCTGCTCCTCCCCTGCTCCTCCCCTGCTCCCCCTGCTCCTCCCCTGCTCCCCGCGCCCCTCCCCTGCTCCCCCTGCTCCCCCTGCTCCCCGCGCCCCTCCCCTGCTCCCCCTGCTCCTCCCCTGCTCCCCCTGCTCCCCCTGCTCCTCCCCTGCTCCCCCTGCTCCTCCCCTGCTCCCCCTGCTCCTCCCCTGCTCCCCCTGCTCCTCCCCTGCTCCTCCCCTGCTCCCGCGCTCCTCCCCTGCTCCCCGCGCCCCTCCCCCTGCTCCCCGCGCTCCTCCCCTGCTCCCCCTGCTCCTCCCCTGCTCCCTGCGCCCCTCCCCTGCTCCCCGCGCTCCTCCCCTGCTCCCCCTCCTCCCCTGCTCCCCCTGCTCCTCCCCTGCTCCCCGCGCTCCTCCCCTGCTCCCCCTGCTCCTCCCCTGCTCCCCCTGCTCCCCGCGCTCCTCCCCTGCTCCCCCTGCTCCTCCCCTGCTCCCCCTGCTCCTCCCCTGCTCCCTGCGCCCCTCCCCTGCTCCCCGCGCTCCTCCCCTGCTCCCCCTCCTCCCCTGCTCCCCCTGCTCCTCCCCTGCTCCCCGCGCTCCTCCCCTGCTCCCCCTGCTCCTCCCCTGCTCCCCCTGCTCCCCGCGCTCCTCCCCTGCTCCCCCTGCTCCTCCCCTGCTCCCCCTGCTCCTCCCCTGCTCCCCGCACTCCTCCCCTGCTCCCCGCACTCCTCCCCTGCTCCCCGCGCTCCTCCCCTGCTCCCCGCGCTCCTCCCCTGCTCCCCCTCCTCCTCCCCTGCTCCCCCTGCTCCTCCCCTGCTCCCCCTGTTCCCCCTGCTCCCCCTGTTCCCCCTGCTCCTCCCCTGCTCCTCCCCTACTCCCCCTGCTCCTCCCCTGCTCCTCCCCTGCTCCCCCTGCTCCTCCCCTGCTCCCCCTGTTCCCCCTGCTCCTCCCCTGCTCCTCCCCTGCTCCCCCTGCTCCTCCCCTGCTCCTCCCCTACTCCCCCTGCTCCTCCCCTGCTCCCCCTGTTCCCCCTGCTCCTCCCCTGCTCCTCCCCTACTCCCCCTGCTCCTCCCCTGCTCCCCCTGCTCCTCCTGCTCCTCCCCTGCTCCCCGCGCTCCTCCCCTGCTCCCCGCGCTCCTCCCCTGCTCCCCGCGCTCCTCCCCTGCTCCCCCTGCTCCCCGCGCTCCTCCCCTGCTCCCCCTGCTCCTCCCCTGCTCCCCCTGCTCCTCCCCTGCTCCCCGCACTCCTCCCCTGCTCCCCGCACTCCTCCCCTGCTCCCCGCGCTCCTCCCCTGCTCCCCGCGCTCCTCCCCTGCTCCCCCTCCTCCTCCCCTGCTCCCCCTGCTCCTCCCCTGCTCCCCCTGTTCCCCCTGCTCCCCCTGTTCCCCCTGCTCCTCCCCTGCTCCTCCCCTACTCCCCCTGCTCCTCCCCTGCTCCTCCCCTGCTCCCCCTGCTCCTCCCCTGCTCCCCCTGTTCCCCCTGCTCCTCCCCTGCTCCTCCCCTGCTCCCCCTGCTCCTCCCCTGCTCCTCCCCTACTCCCCCTGCTCCTCCCCTGCTCCCCCTGTTCCCCCTGCTCCTCCCCTGCTCCTCCCCTACTCCCCCTGCTCCTCCCCTGCTCCCCCTGCTCCTCCTGCTCCTCCCCTGCTCCCCGCGCTCCTCCCCTGCTCCCCGCGCTCCTCCCCTGCTCCCCCTCCTCCTCCCCTGCTCCCCCTGCTCCTCCCCTGCTCCCCCTGT